>NW_026897930.1:0-4012 GCF_033153095.1 Gastrolobium bilobum | reverse complement strand
TTTAGTTGTAAACGAAAAAAGATTAAAAGGGGAGACTGTTTAAATCTTGCTTTGTTTTACATAATTATTTTTATTAAAAAATAGAAAAAATTATAAACAAAAAAAAAGAACAAAAATTAATAAATGCTACAAGACAAACAAGGCCACCGCTCAAAGTCTCTACAAGAAGCAAAGTCCAAAACAAGAAAATCGCCCCGCAGAATTGAGATTTAGCTAGATTGAAGACAGCTCAAAAGAACCTCATGAACACTCGACTGGTAACCCTGGACCTTCGGGTCACAAAATCAAGAAAGGTGAAGAAATAAAAGATACTCACGAGAATGAGAATTCTCATGGAAATTCAAGGTCATTCTCTCGAATTGTTCACCCATTCGTTCCCTGCATAATGAACATCCCAATTCCTCGGGATGTCAAGATTACAACAGAAAAATATAACGGCAAAGGGGACCCCCAAGAACATCTGGAACAATTCCAGACAAACATGATGGCACAAGACGTGGCAGATCCAATAGCATGTCGACTGTTTCCAACAACCATGAAGGAGACAACACTTAGATGGTACTCAGCGTTACCATCTAATTCGGTACAAAGTTGGGAGGACTTGACCAACCAATTCCTCGTACGATTTGCAACCAGCAAGGCCCAATACAAATCTACACACGCGCTAAAAACTGTACGTCAAGGATCAAATGAAACTTTGCATGATTATCTGAACAGATTTTTTGATGAAGCACTCTTGGTCAGAGACCTGGATCCACAAGCCTCACTACATATCATCACAGAAGGATTACTTGATGACCCTTTCTCTATGTCGCTAGCCAAACAGCGACCACGCACCATAGAAGAACTTAGTGCACGATCAGAAAAATTCATCAACCTTGAAGATTATAAGCGTTCATGAGAAATTTCTAACACCAGGGCCGACACAGATAACTTTGAAAAAGATGTCCAGAAGAATTTTCAACGAAAATTCTGTGAAAAGATAAAATGGGGAAGATACGACAATTACACCCCTTCAAATACGTCCCAAAGACGGATTTTGAAAGAAGTATTCCAAACAGGGTATGTACGGGTTAACAAGCCTCCCCCAATGCCAAAAGGAGTTCAGCGCGATGAGACCAAGTTTTGTGAGTTTCACAACGACAAAGGACATACAACTGAAAAATGTTTCGCGCTCAAAAATACTATTGAGGCACTCATAAGAGAGGGAAAACTCCAGGAATTCGTCTCCAGCTACAGGGAATACAAGACGCAAAGAAGACGCGATAGAAGCCCAGATCGCGACCCGAACCCTAATGAACAAAGGGCACATCCCAGGAGAAACTATAACCCAGCTCGTAACAAAGATCGAAGAAATGACAGAGAGGCTTCAACTGACAGACGTCAAGGGACTCCACCGCGAAACAGATAGCAAATCGCGCAACAACAACGCGATGGACTACCAAATAACGCGGCAGGAGTTTTAGCCACTATCGCCGGAGGATCAGCGGGAGGAGGTGCGACTAAATCTCAACGCAAAAAACATTTAAAATCAGTAATGACAGTGCACGATCATGCTCGCCCTTCCACTTGTCGCGATCAAAGACAGGCCATATGTTTTGACGATGATGACTATGGCGACGTAATCTCAGCTTGCATGGCTAATCTCCAGGTAAAACGTATTATGATTGATAATGGTAGTTCAGCTGATATTATTTTCTGGGATGCTTTTCGTGCAATGCACATCCCAGAGGACTGGTGTTCTGAATTGGGAGGATGTTGGGAGTCAGCTTTAAGGGCTGAGTGGGAGAGTTGAGTTGTGGGAACCTTGGAGTTGGCTTGTTAAGCTTCAAGGTGTGTTCTTTGTGGAGAAATGACCAACCTTCAACTTACATTTTCTTGTGCAGAGAGACACAGAACCTTGGAGTGACCTTTTGAGCTCCAAGAGCACCTCTTGTTGGCTGATTGAGCTTTGGTAAGCCTTGTCACCTTTGGTCTTTAGTCTTTGAACTTAAAAATGAAAGCTTGATGCATGTTAAGGTTTAAAGATGATAACTTGTTGTTGGGTAATGTTGAACACACCTAGAAATGCATGTTTAGGTGCTTTAAATCGTTAAAAACCCAACCTTGGAAGGATATCTTCACGAAATGCATTTTCTACATTCTGTCGTGAAATATCCGGATATGTGCCCGATGAATATCCGGATATGTGATATCCGAATATGGGTTTTGAGTATCCGGATAATAGATATCCAGATATGGGATTCTGGATATCCGGATATGTCCAGTGAGATATCCGGATATTTCATATCCGGATATGGTCCCGAGGAATATCCGGATATTCTGGGATTTCGAAGAACAGTAGCTGTGCTGTGAGGACAGTAGGCTATTGGGGGTTTGGGGACCCTAGATTGATGAAGTTGAACTTCTGTTTTAATTATACTAAGTCAGAATCAAGTGATTAAGGACTTATGGTTTGGTATGGAGCCTTAGGACGTAAAACGTAAGGAAAGGCGTTGTCTTTAAGTTATATGCTTGTGTTGCATTATTATTAATATAGTATTGGTCCATAACAGATTGTGAATCTGCTGTGTTTGGACTTTGAGCTGTGGACTCTTGGCTTTTGGAGTTAGCTTGCAAGGTAAGCTTTCATGTCCTCGGTTTGCACAATGCGATTGTGCACCGACTACAGGCAGTTGAACAAGGTGACAATCAAGAACAAGTATCCCCTTCCTCGGATTGATGATCTGTTAGATCAGCTCAGGGGTGCTTGTGTGTATTCCAAGATTGATCTCCGGTCCGGATACCATCAGATTCGGGTGAAGCCGGAGGATGTCCCGAAGACCGCGTTTCGTTCGAGATACGGTCGTTTTGAGTATTTGGTGATTCCGTTTGGACTCACAAATGCGCCGGCAGTGTTCATGGATTACATGAACAGGATTTTCCAGCCATATCTGGATCAGTTTGTGATTGTCTTCATTGATGATATTCTGATCTACTCCAAGACTGAGGAGGAGAATGCGGAGCATCTGAGGATAATTCTGCAAGTGCTGAAGGAGAAAAAGCTTTATGCTAAACCTTCTAAGTGTGAGTTTTGGCTCAAATCAGTCAAGTTTCTGGGGCATGTGATTTCAGCAGATGGAGTTGCAGTGGATCCCAACAAGATTGAGGCCGTGTTGGATTGGGAGAGACCCAAGACAGCTACGGAGGTGAGGAGCTTCTTAGGTTTGGCAGGTTACTATCGGAGGTTCATCAAGGGCTTTTCCACGATGGTTCTCCCTTTGACTCGCCTTACCCGAAAGGAGACTCCATTTGTGTGGACTCACGAGTGTGAGGCGTGCTTTCAGGAGTTGAAGGAGAGATTGACTTCTTCACCTGTGTTGATCCTTCCTGATCCTGAGGAGCAGTTTGAGCTTTACTGTGATGCTTCTGGAAAGGGGTTGGGCTGTGTGCTGATGCAGTCTGGTAGAGCTGTTGCTTTTGCTTCGAGGCAGTTGAAGCCTCATGAAGAGAACTACCCGACTCATGATTTGGAGTTGGCTGCGATTGTGTTTGCTTTCAAGATTTGGAGGCATTATCTTTTTGGTTTGAGGTTTGTGGTGTTCAGTGACCACAAGAGTTTGAAGTACCTGTTCGACCAGAAGGAGTTGAACATGAGGCAGAGGAGATGGATGGAGTTCATAAAGGACTACGACTTTGAGCTAAGGTATCACCCTGGCAAGGCCAATGTGGTAGCTGATGCTTTGAGTCGGAAATCCAGTAGTTCATCCAGTTTGCTACTTGGTAACTTCGATGTGGTTGAGAAGTTCTGCCACTTGGCAGTGACCGCTCCGTGCGCGAGCGTACTTCTCGGGTTGGAAGCATCAAATGTTGTGAACGAGCTGCTAGAAAAGATCAAAGAGGCACAAGTTCAGAGAGAGTGTCTGGATTATGTGAAGAACCAAGACGGTGTGTCTTGGAATGATGATGGATTGCTTTTGTTCCAGCGGAGGATTGTGGTTCCTCGAGGTCCGTTGACAGAAGAGGTTATGGC